>NC_090647.1:507988805-507993537 GCF_040937935.1 Hyperolius riggenbachi | reverse complement strand
TCTCAATAACTTTATCCCTGACCTGTCTTGTGTGTTCTTTGGACTTCACGGTGTTGTTGCTCCCAATATTCTCTTAGACAACCTCTGATGCCCTCACAGAGCAGCTGTATTTGTACTGACATTAGATTACACACAGGTGCACTCTATTTAGTCATTAGCACTCATCAGGCAATGTCAATAGGCAACTGACTGCACTCAGATCAAAGTGGCCCGGATAATTATGCACACCCCACTTTGCAGTTATTTGTAAAAAATGTTTGGAATCATGTATGATTTTTGTTCCACTTCTTATGTGTACACCACTTTATGTTGGTCTTTCATGTGGAATTCCAATAAAATTGATTCATGTTTGTGGCAGTAATATGACAAAATGTGGAAAACTTCAAGGGGGCCGAATACTTTTGCAACCCACTGCATAAAGCAAACACTCACTACAGCCAACAGGCTCAACTGAAAATGAATGCTCCCATTGTGCCTGTAGAAATACAAGAAAACCATACAAAAAGGAGATGCATTAAGGGACTTGTGGTGCACTAGGATCCCAAAATCTGAAATCCACTGCATCTTCCTAAAAGGATCATTAAGGCTCACATGTTTAAAGGGAACCTAAACTGAGAGGGATATGGATGTTTCGTTTTAAACAATACTAGTTGCCTGGCAGTCCTGCTGATCACTTTGACTGGAGTAGTGGCTGAATCGCACACCTGAAACAAGCATGCAGCTAATCCAGTCTGACTTCAGTCAGAACACCTGATCTGCATGCTTGTTCAGGGGCTGTGGCTGAAAGTATTAGAGACACAGGATCAGCTGGAGATTTAGGCAACTGGTATTTAAAAAGGAAAAATCCACATCCTTCTCAGTTTAGGTTCCCTTTAGGTACAATGATTCTGCTCAACACTGTGGTCAGATTTTGTCACAGACCAAGGACATCCTTCCTTACGGCTGTAACTGCTCTCAATAACTCATTACTAAAACGAATACACTTTTCAAAGTGCAAAACTTAGCTTCGCACTTTGCACTCTCTATTATCCCCACTATTGTATCTGCATTAGTATATATGTAGACAGCGCTCCTCTTCTTACATCTCAACCTGCAGGATTAAAACCTGGACATAGTGCATTACTGTTAAACTTAACACACTGACACCCCAGTGCTTTATAGTGCTCCACACTTAGTGCAACGATCCACACGACCCCTACAGAAATGCAGGCTCACCAGATGTAATCCACCTCGTTTTTCAGGTGGGTCTCTCACATGAATCAATAAGCCAACGAACTAGCAGCTTCAGATCTCCAAAAGAGTTTAATCCAGATTCCTCTTAAAATCACAATAAAAACAACAAGGCCAACATAGTGTAAAACCATAAAACAATAACTGCCAATGACCTGCGCTAAGGTGCACTCACGTCATAAGAATGAATAATGCGCATATCAGGCCTCCCGTAAGCCTTACGGTGTCACCTCCAGTGCGGTTTCGGCGTCCCGTCTCCGCTATGGCGCTTCCTCTCGTGTATAGGTTGTAGCCGGCTCACGTTCCCCAACCTGCTCCCAGTGACGTCAGGCGCTCCAAGCTCCGCCTATGCGCATTATTCATTCTTATGACGTGAGTGCACCTTAGCGCAGGGCATTGGCAGTTATTGTTGGCTTATTGATTCATGTGAGAGACCCACCTGAAAAACGAGGTGGATTACATCTGGTGAGCCTGCATTTCTGTAGGGGTCGTGTGGATCGTTGTACTAAGTGTGGAGCACTATAAAGCACTGGGGTGTCAGTGTGTTAAGTTTAACAGTAATGCACTATGTCCAGGTTTTAATCCTGCAGGTTGAGATGTAAGAAGAGGAGCGCTGTCTACATATATACTAATAGACTGATCTGTGGATTTATGATAGCGAAGACTCTGAACTTTGTGGATATACGCTTAAAACAAGTAACCAGTATTTGGAAAGTTGAGTGGATGGGCGCACTCTGCACCAATATAATTGTATCTGCATTGACATCTTCTACAGCACTGTACAGAGTTTAAAGTTATAACACTTAAAGAGACTAACAAAAAAAAAAGTTCCCCTGAGGGGTACTCATCTCTGTAGGGGGAAGCCTCAGGGTCCCAATGAGGCTTCCCCCTCCGCTGTAGCAGAAGAGAGTCCAGCGCTGGCTCCCCCAAAGTTCCCCGCAGGCCACGCTCGACAGGCATGACAATGCTTGCTATATTTACCTTCCCATGCTCCAGCGGGTGGCGCTGTTGCAGCTCTTAGCAAAGAGATAGGTGGAAATAGCCAATCTCCGTCGGGTCCGCTCTACTACGCAGGTGCAGGAGACTTGCGCCTCGGCAGTAGAGCGGCCCGACAGCGATTGGCTATTTCCACCTATCTCCAAGCAGAGAGCCGATACTGCGCCTGTGCTGGAGCTGGGAAGGTAAATATTTACATCCCCGGCATTCGGAGGGCCAGAGCGAGACCGCCGTGGGACCGAGGAGGACGGGGGAAGCCTTATTAGGATCCGGAGGCTTCCCCCTACCGAGGTGAGTACTCCTCAGGGGAATTATTTGTCGTTACAGGTTTTCTTTAAGGTAGCCATACATCTGGCGACAAAGGTGCCTGGCTTTTCTACTGATCACATATGCTATTGCTACGTTATTGCCTGATGAAGCGGGATCAAACCTGCGAAACGCGTTGCATATTTGGAGTTCATAAATAAAATATATTGACTGTCTTTACTAAAGTCGTTGTGTGTCTACTTAGAGGACGTAAGTCCACCACTACCTCTTCTATTTACCAAGAATTTGGTTTTTAAGCTCATTTAGCTTCCTTTTTATCCTTTTGGCGCCTCTGTTCTCCTGCATAATATTCAGTCCACCCTGGGTGGAGGGTTGAACCCCTTTTTCTCATCTACAGAGAGTGACTTCTTATTCCTGAGTGGGGTCAGAATAATCTCCCCACCTGCCTTTACAGTGGTTGCCTAATGGTAACCCTGGTTTGTGAATATTAATATTTACTCTATCTAGTAACCATTTACCAGTACATATTACACTATTGGGGCTCTTGGTGTTCCTTGTTTTTATACATCTAGCGACGATTCAACCAAGAGACAAATCTCTCTCTGATTGAATCTGATTAGAGAGAGATCTGTAGGCTGCCCATACGCCGCAGGACGATTCCTGACCGATTTCATGCTGAAGTCGATCAGGAATCGGCCTTGTGACACTGCATCTGCTGCCTCCCGGTGCAAATCTGTCTCCATCAATATCAAATGTGCCCTCTGGTGACCTATACTTTGGCTGTCTGTGTTCGCCGCTGGCTCTGGGCTCAGTCCGCAATCCGCAGATATGAGCCCCACATAGTTGCCAGCGTATAGGTGGGCGTATGCGACGTCCCACCCGCTCCACATTACTCTGGCAACCATGCTGGGAGCTTGTGTGCGGATTACAGATGGAGCCTGGAGCCAGCGGTGGACATGGATAGGCAAAGTATACTGTACCAGGGGGCACATTGTACAATTAGCTACCGTTCTTTGATATTCTAATCTCTCTCTCACGTCACCTCTTTTCACTCCCGCTTACAAGACTTCTCTCGATCCTCTCCCATCCTCTGCCTCACTCTCCCTCAATACATCCGTCACTCACCCACACTTACTCTTTTTACGCGCAATCTGAAAACTCACCTCTTCAGGCAAACATGCTCTCCTACCTAGGAAATTGCCCACTAACCAACATTTCTGCATACCTATGAAATAGCCGTCGAGAGACTTGGGTGCAGAATACAACCGATATACGGCTTACCCTGCTACTGCACAAGTAGCATTAATTACTATTCCCTCTCCAGGTTGCCGTGGATGAGCGGTAATGATGCAATTTGTCTGACAGCTATTGCTGGCGGATGAATTACAGCGTTTTAAAAGCAACTTAAGCTCAGACTTCTGACGGCACCGAATATTACTCACTGTGTGCCGCTATATCTATATAATTCCTATTACGTTCTGTGGTGGCGCCGGCTGCGTCCAAATATCCTGCGCTATTTTAACAGTGCTCAACCATTTCTACTACCCCATAAACAGTTTCACTTTACCTGCTGTCCTATACCTTAAACCTTTAGACTGTAAGGCCTTTTGGCCAGGGCTCTTTTGCCCTTTTGTCTCACAATGCTGTGTAATGGGTGTACATACCTCCCACTCCTGTGTAAAAATATACGGTTAATTTGTTCACTGCATTAGCTGTTATCCACTCTTGTCCTGTATTAACAGTTGTATTGTTTACTTTGTATTGTTATACCCTGTCTGCTGTTGTACAGTGACATGGAAGATGCTAATATGTATTATTATTTTTTTAAGTGTACCCGAGGTGAAAATAAACTGATGAGATAAACCATTGTATTTATCCTCCTACTGCTAAAAATGATTTTTTTTTAAATATACCCCATGGTTTTATTTTATATTTACAGATTTACAAACTAGATTGAATTTTTTTTGTGTCTGCTCTGTGCCAGCCTAATATGTGTCCCAGAGTTAGAAAAAGGTCATACATGTATTTTATCTCCCTCTGCTCTCAGAAGTTGTATTCTGCCAGGAAAACTTTTATGGCTGTAATTTGCTTATCAGTGATGTTTACAATATTGCCAACAAGGTATAGACAAGACAGAAGCTGTCACTTCCATGCCTAAAAATGAACTCTTTCAGGCAGAAAAATAAAACAAGTAAAACAACCTGGTTATGAATAGTTTTGCACTGAACATAGGCATGTT
>NC_090647.1:507953805-507976305 GCF_040937935.1 Hyperolius riggenbachi | reverse complement strand
AATTTTTTGTTTCACTGCAAAATTATTTTGAAAAAAAACTTATATGGCAATAGAGAAACTGAAAATAGGTTGTTTATCGGCTCATGGAAGAGCAGATGCCAAGATAAAGAATATTGTTTAAATGCCAGAGAGGATAATTATTTTTTTTCCTACTAAAAATTGGTGGGACTGCATTGGAACATCACCTCCATATAGGCCGGATTTAGAGCTCTGCCATTTCTGAGATCCCTGTTCTACTTACCAGGAATGGTATTTCTATGAATTCATTTAGATGGCTGGATACGAGAGATGACATCAGCACACAATGGCCTCAATTCACTAAGCTTATCTCCTGTCTTTAATAAGATTTCTAGAGTGGTCACCACTGAGGCATGTCGTAATCAGGAAACATTTTACCTCAGGCAAACCTAAAGTTAACTCTTCTGTCTTTAAGTTAACTCTTCAATCCTTAAAATAACTCCACAGGTAAAGACAGGCTGTTTATTAAGTGGAGTGAAAATAACTACAGAGGAGGTAATTTAAGGAATGAAGAGATAAGATAACTCACTTACTGTGTGGAGGTAAGTTTTCTCTCGCCTTATTATCTCCAGCATGATCTTAGTGAATTGAGGCCAATGTCTCAGTCAAAAGTATAACAAACACCTTCCACTTAGTTATGGTCAAGGAAATCTCCGGGGAACCCAATGTGAGGGAAAAGACCTAAAAATACTAGGGCAAATCACACTAAACATTGCTTTTTAGTAGGAGGGCTTTTCTGTCCCTTTCAATCCCTTATACTTTCCTTGTGGTTTTGTGTCACCTCGAGCTGCTTGGGTACTCTGTTGTATTGGTCCAAGCCCTATCCCATAGAGTCAGATCAATCCCTGCCATGCACTGAGGAGGACCAAGAGTCTGAATCAGGCTGTCTACATGTGGGGTTGGTGTGGCTCTGTAACACTTAAAGCTATAGGCGTGCTAGACACCAGCGGTTCTGGATGCAGGCCTGGTTTCAGGGGTATAAAGAGATAATTTGCATATTCAGCAGCAGTGCATTGTGGGAACCACAGATGTTTACCTAAAGGGGCACTACTACAGTAGGTAGTATAATTATGACAGAAGCAACAGGTTTTGGACTAGTCCATCTCTTCATGGGGGGAATCTCATGGATTTATTTATTTTCAAAAGCACTTAGTGAATGGCAGTTGCTCTGTCCAACTGCCAAACTGTGCAGCAAGCAGGGAAGCTGGCCAGCATCATTGTTTAAATCCTTTTTAGGGAATATCTTTATAAAGAATAAAAGCCTTGCTGAGAATCCCCTATGAAGAGATAGACAAGTCCAAAACCTGTCACTTCTGTCAGATTTCTACTACTTACTGTAAGTGACAGCATTACAGGAGAAAAAGTAATTTATGGCTCATTTTACTCTGGAAAAAAAAAAAAAAAACATACTTCGTGCCCCTTTAAAGCTGAATTATCACAAATACCTTCTGTTTTAACCACCCTGCTGGGCCGATTTTGATAAAATAAAAAGCAGCACACGCAGCCGGCACTTTGCCAGCCGCGTGTGCTACCTGATCGCCGCCGCTCAGCGGCGAAAGAGGGTCCCCCCAGCCGCCCGAGCCCTGCGCAGTCGGAACAAATAGTTCCGGCCAGCGTTAAGAGCTGGATCGGAGGCGGCTGACGTCAGGACGTCGGCTGACGTCACTCCGCTCGTCGCCATGGCGACGAGTAAAGCCAAACAAGGTAGGCTGCTCATTGCAGCCTTCCTTGTTACTTCTGATTGCCGGAGGCGATCAGAAGAACGGATTCGGAGCGCCACTTTCAGTTGGCTGCATGAAATAGTTTTTTTTTTTATTTAAAAAAAATAAAACCCTCCCGCAGCCGCCCTGGCGATCTCAATAGAACGCCAGGGTGGTTAAGAATGCACTAAGCATTGCTTTTTAGTAGGAGGGCTTTTCGGCTGCTTGGGTATTACTGATATAATGATATGATAACCCACTCAGGAACCACCACACACACACTATAAACAGCACAAGCCATAGGTTTACGGACCTTCCTTTGGTTTAGTGGTACTTCACGGCATACCTTTGCATTTCCAACTAAACACAGCATGCATAATTGGCAGAACACCTCTACAGCCTTCCTCTATTACAATGCAGCTATTTGCCAAGATTGTATTTGCACTTTGATTTCTAAAGCAAATGTAAAATAGTCAAGATAACTAATTTCCTTCCTGCAGGGCAAGCAAGTCATTATATTGAAATGCAATTCCGGGATCTTGACATCAGCTGCGTACATATTTTACAAAGAGTTCAACTAATCAAGGAAGTTTGCCACAATTGTAATTTGCTTGGAACTTGACGCCGGTTAGCGCCCAGGAATTAAAGTCTCTGCAAACAAAAAAAATGTGAAAACTAAAAAAATGCTTCAAAGCGTTGTAAAAACATTTAGCGAATTGATTGAATAAATAAAGCGGAACCAAATTAACTCAATGAAGGTGTAGAAGGCCAGCGTATAGCAAAGTTGGATGGAAAACACGACACCCAGACCAAAGCTCACCGAAATGAAATTGTAGGTTATGCTGATTGCTGGAGCCATAAGTATAGGATCATAAAGTCGAACAGCAGGTAGAATTGTACTTCAGTTTTGGATTTTATATTTTATGGAAAATGGTTAGGCCCTATTTTTGATTTCTATTTACTGTATTAGTTATTTATTTTTTTGAATGGGAAGTGTTACAACTCTTGGCAAGTTATTATCGTTGTCACTTATTTCTTGTAGTAGGAACAAACACCAATGTGCATATTATGCGAATTCTCTTTGCCTACTAATCCTGTTACCAGAGTCACATGATCAGAGATGGTGATAGTTGGTCAATGAAACAGCTTGGTGTGGGAGGAATGGATGTCAGCAGTTTAGCAGGGGGAAAGTGCAACTTGTTCATGTTTTATCCAACCTGAGCCTGCAGGTCAACATCGTTACTACTTGCAGGCAAAAAAAAAAAAAAGACAGCACCAACTGTCATTATCGATAAACACAATCTCTAACAATGTGATAGGTTGAGATATTGCTTGCTTTAGCAGTTGGAAACAGCTGTTACTCCCCACAACGCAACAAGGTTCACAGACAAGAAACTCAAGTGCATGGCCCTGACATGACACTGTGGGAGGGGTTTACCAAAACATCTGCCACATATATCCCCCCTCCCGGTCTATTTGAAAAAAGGAAAAACTTCTATCCTCAGTTAAAGTGAACATGAACTCTTGCACAGGACAGAAGTTGTCCTTTAAAGTTCCTCTTTAAGCCTCAGTTTCACTTCATGCAATATGTATAATGTTTTCAAAACTTTGAATTACAGTATGTCAAAAGATTTGTTTTACTTTAAAGTCAGCCTAATGCCTGTTACACACCATGCAATTTCTCATCAGATAGATGGGTCGATAGATAATTTTCGGATCGGATTTACCATCGTTTTTCTGATCAATTTTCTGATCACTTCCATGGAAATCGATCAGAAAGCAGATTGGACCTGTTGGAAATTATCTATTCGACACATCTATCTGATGAAAAATTGCATGGTGTGTACAGTAGCAGGTTTAAATCTTAATGCCAAAGTCCATAAATGAGATAATCTCCCAAAATGGCAAACAATCTATTGGGTTGTGGTCAATTTTCAACCAAAGTCTACTTGCTCTCAATTAGATTACAGTAGAAATCCGATTGAGAACTGATTGAATGCATTGTACCTCTCACAGCTGGGCCGTGTATTGCAGCCGTGATCCTCTGCTGCCCCCCCCACCCCCCTTTTCCCCACAGGAAGCAATTGTTTACCTCCTGATTGGATATCCATCAGGTCACAATTCTCCACCATGTTGTCTATTTCATCTTGGTTAGAGATTGCAGTGAACCATTATCGTTGAATTCAGAGTAACATTCAGAGCGACATCACAGGGCAATTGATGGTCTAGTCACTCCTTTATCAACATGATTGGTCCTCCTTTGGATGAAATAACTACACAAAATTGAGCAATTAGGATGTTCCAGGCAGCAGATCCCCAGCAGATTTCCGTGACAGAATCAACTGAAAAAGCAATATGTGTATGGCCAGAAAAAGAGCCTTACTACCTTTCACCAGGACAGGAGAACCAATGTGATCCCATAAATCTGGCATGAATGTATGAAATACTTGTCTAGAGCTCGCAGCCTGAATCATATAATTATATATATATATTCATTCAACATCTGCTGCAAGATGGAGTCACCTACCTTTAGCTTTGAGCCATGCTGAATGACTGGAGAATGATGGTCATTTGGTGGAATATGCAATTCCCATTTCCCAAAATCCGATTTGTTATATGGATGTGAAGAAGGGTTCCAGTTGTCTGAAATAGAGATAAACATTGGATAGCGATACACATACAATGAAAGGGTTTGAACACACCTACAGCAGTTACTAGTACAAGTAGTCCTGGGCGAAACAAACAAAATAGGGACTGAAGGTTAGTTCCTAGCCGGAATATGTCCATAAGTTGAAGCATTGTGCCATCTCTGTCTCATATACCACCTCTATGCCCCCCCCCCCCCTTCCAGTGTCCCCCTCTGTCACCGCTGGTCCCTCCTGCATGTCATTTTACCAGTTTAAAACCCATTTTTTTTGTCTATTTTTAAATCGATTTTTTTTTTAAACTACAAGGTCTTTTTGAAAAATGTTTTTTACTTGTTCCCACAGAATCAAATTTCTAATTTTTGGGGCTACCTGTATATTGCTGATGCGTCCACTGAAGCAGAGGATAACCTTCATTAACCATAAAGGGGTATAGAGGCTGACATTTATTTTCTTTTAATCAATGCATATTGCCTGGCTGTCCTGCTAATCCTCTGCCTCTAATACTTTTAGTCATAGACCCTGTACAAGCATGTAGATCAGATGTTTCTGACTGAAGTCTGACTGAATTAGCTGCATGCTTATTTCAGGTGTGTGAGTCAGACTCTGCTGCAGCCAAAGGAGGCAGGACAGTCAGGCAACTGGTATTGCTTACAAATAAAATAAATATGGCAGCCTCATCTCCCTCTCACTTCAACTCTTGTTTGAAGAGCAGCACTTCCAGTTACATTGCTTTACAAGGAACTCCTGCAAAGGAATCTTTAAAGTCCTCATCAGGGTTTCCTATTGGTCTATGCACTGAGGTATCCCTCTATTCAGTGCATAGTCCAATACACAACTTTGGCAGGAAATTCAAATATGTTTTTGACAGTGCTCCTAATATAACTGCAGAAAATGATCCCCAGCATAATGCATCTTTAAATCTTCTGCACTCGGTGGTCCTTTAATCTAATCAAGGGGAATCTTCCTCAAGGAAGATTCTCCTTGGTCCAGCCAATAGACCAACAGGAGAGCCGTGGTGGGAGATTTGTGGGGTTCTCTATTGCATAGGTAGTCCAGATATTGTGGTGAAGACAGCCTCGCAGTGCAAAAAGTTAGAAAAAAAGAAGACAGAAGACTTGAAGAGCAGAATAGAAGTACAGATGACTACAAGAAAAGTAAGATTAAGTTTATATATGAAAAGGCAACAAGATAGAAATATAAAATACAGAAGAAAATAATGTCAGTAAATAGAAGTACAGTATACAGAAGAGGAAACAAAATTACAGAAGAGAAAAAAGTAATTTTAAAGTTAGGTCTCATTTCTATCAAGTTTGAGCATTTAACTGCCTCCAAACCGCCTATCATCAACAGGCGTCAGGTGGCTGGCAGCCCCAGGACTGTGTAACACCAAAAGGCGTCAAGTCCTGGGGCGGGGTTTTGCAGGCGATTGTGCGCACCGATGCGCCCGCATCTCCCCGTGGCGACTGCCGCTAGGAGACTGTTAGACAGCAAAATGTCGACGCAGTCTATTTAAATTGTACAGCGCTGCGATCTCCCCTCTGCGCTCCCTCTGTTCCCCTGATCCCTCAGTGCCCCCCTCTGTGCTACTTCTGCCCCCACTGTGCCCCTATGCCTCTACCTCCCTTTGTGCCTCTGTCGTAATGATGATCATAATGTGCTAATTTCGCTTACAGAAAATGTAACATAAAATTTTGCAATTACGATTTTGAAATTGAATTGATTTTTTTTGCAATCCACCCAAACTTCCAGAAGGCCCCAGCACCTTATCACAGGTTTGCTTTAAAATGCATAAAAATTTAAAAAAAAAAAAAATTTTCTTTGAATTTTTTTACAATTTATTTTCTCAAAAACTACAAGGGCTATTTGAATAAAAAAAAAGTGACGAGCTCCCACAAAATCACAGAATTCGGGCCGTTCATATCGACGGGTCATTCATAAGTCAGGGAGGGAGTACCTGTATAGGCAAAAACATCTCCCTGTACGATGAAAGAGGCATTAGCGCATTTCCACATTTCAGTTATAAACACAGCATACATAAAACAGCTTCATTGCGTCTACTATCCAGCGTGACTGACATTCAGCATTCCCAACACATCACCAGGTGCTCTATTCACTATGAAACCATCTCTGTCAATATTTTTGCTGGAGGCAAACGTCAGACATTCAGGTACCAAAGTTCACTCTGAGATTTAAGTTCCTCTGTTCCAGACAAATAGGAAGCTACCCACGGTGACTAAGGGAGCGGCGGAGGGAACAATAATCTACATGCAGTAGGTAGAAAACGTACAAGCGGCATCAATTTTACTGCTGCAGCAGCAGGTTTCAGAGTAAATGTGATGGGCTCTCTGCAGGAAGCGGCTCTGCAGCCCTCAAATTCTGAGATAAAGGGCTGACAGATCAATTCTTTTCACTGAAAATGAGGAAAACAAGTAAAAAAGAAAAAAATATTTTTTTTTTCATTTTTATAACAATGCACTTTGTATAGAAAATATAGCCATATAAACACAGAGATAAAACACGGCTCAATTAAATATGCCACCGTGATAAACCAGCATTCTTCATACTGTATTAGTGGTGGCAAATATTATCACTGCTGGAGGTGTGTGGAGGTAGGTAGGTAGGTAGGTTTGTGTGCAGTGGTGTAGCTAAGGGCCCCAATACAAGTTTTACATTGGGCCCCTATAAAGCAATTGATATGGAGCACCAAAATCTGCCAAAAACAGCTCCAGTGACAGTTTTGAGCAGGAGGAGGAGGAGGAGGAGAACCGTTTGCTAATGATTACCACTATTCAAAGCACATATAGGAGGTGATCATTACCAGCATAGAACCAATGAAAAGCTAATAGAGCAATTGAAGGAGGGCCCTTGACGGGCCCCTCTGGTCCAGAGGCCACAGTATGGTCGCTACCTCTGAATCCCTTATTGCTACACCACTGCGTGTGTTTTCCTTATCTAAAGGAAGCCTATGCATCACCCGATGAGTGGCCAGATCGACCAATTGATAGATCCCTCTTTGATCCAAGTCAATCATTGAGGGATCCATTGCCTGGCCCCACAGCAATTTTTGGTAGACTGCAGCATGAAATTTACTGGGAGTTGACCTGTTGCCACCACCTGCCAGGGCCGCCGTCCAAGTGTAAAGTGCCCCCCCCCCATGCATTTAAATCTCACCTCACCGTGTTTTGGATTTGAATGGTTACAAGCGCTCGTAGTGACTGAAGACACTGCAGGAGGCCAGAAGTCATGCTGGCGGAGAGGAGACACACTGACCGGGGGTTCATTGTGTCCGTCAGTCATCGCGATATCAAACACATTTACCATTGGCACCTGATCGAGCCCTTGCGACAGAGATTTTTCCGCCATTCCAATGCACAGATTTCAGATGGAAAGCGATTTAAAGATCAATCAGGTGCCCATGTTGCGACACAGATTCTCTTACGATTCGATAAAATATTCAAAATGGAATGTCATCGGGTTGCACTATTGAGTAATTTTTGAGCACCCTAAAATAGGCATAAAGGCTGCCATTGATAACCATGTGAAAGTGCCAGTTACCAGGCTTTTTGGGGGATTAGCATTTCCTGAGCATCATGCCTTTAAAAAACTGAATTATCTTTGTAGTGCAGAGCACTCCCGGCGACGGGAGCACAATCATGAGATCCTGACCCAGCCGCGGGTGAAGATCTCACATAGGGGAAGGCAGAGGCATTGCCTCCACCCCAGACTTCTGGGGGCTGGAAAAAGCCCTAGGTGAGTCAAACGTTTTATTTTTCAGATGACCTCATGTATCCTTTATTCAAGCATTGAACCAGATTTGGGTAGATGGGTAAGATTTG
Source organism: Hyperolius riggenbachi (assembly GCF_040937935.1). Lineage (NCBI taxonomy): Eukaryota > Metazoa > Chordata > Amphibia > Anura > Hyperoliidae > Hyperolius > Hyperolius riggenbachi. The sequence goes on along the minus strand of NC_090647.1, from coordinate 507,968,103 downwards.
ACTACACACAATTCAGCAGCTGCAGTCATCCCTAACGGATCTAAACATTACTTGGCATAGTCAGAACTTTTGTAGCAATGAAACATTCTCTAAAAGGTCTCTGCAGCACACTATGCCTGAAAAAAGCTTCCAAGAGATTTGAGAAAGATACTGAAACACACAAAGTAATTTCTAAAACTCTGGGATTTCAGCAAACCACTGTGGTAGAAATCATCTAAAAACAGGAAAATATTGGAACAGAAGTATATCTGCCCAGGAGAGGCTGTCATAAAGAAGTTACCAACAGAGAACAGAAAACTCACATGGGAAGCCTCAGATGCACTTAGACAAATGTGTAAGGAGTGTAGGCCTCTCGGCATGGCTAAATGTCATGGTTTAGGTTTCCACCATTAAACAGACACTGGTCAAATACTGTATTCACGAGAGAATGGCAGGTTGAACGCCACTGTTAAGCAAAGCACTTTAATTGTGCAAAGAAACTTTAAGTTAACGTTTTTTGCACTGATGGAGTAAAACATTTACGAATTTTGTAAACGGGAGGATTGACTGTCCCTAACCTTTAGTTGGTCATCAAGCCAAACTGATATCTGGAAGAAGGTCTTGACCAGGGAGGCAAGAGAAAACCAAATGGTCACGCTAAAATTCCTCTGCTGACATTAGACAACCTGTTATTGAATCCAAGGCTTCCAACAATTCTCACTATCCTTGTCCTGATTTATGCCTAGTCCCAATTTGATTCTGAAGATCCATAAACTGTTTTTTGGACTTCACGGCTCATTTTGTGTCCTAATGAAGTAGTATACGCTGTGGGCCTATAAGTTTTCACATACACTGTATGAAAGCAGGCTGATGGGATAATCTGTTAATATTTTCTGAAATCAAATCCAAAACACTAAAAAAAAAAAAAAAAAAAAAAAAAAAAAAAAAGTTCTGCATGCTATTTGCCTGTATATTTTAGTTTCAAAGTATTTAATTACATTTTTGACAAAAAGTAATTGCCTGTATATTTTAAATGCATGCTTGATTTCCCTAGATTGTCACCTGTTGGTTTGATTGGCAAGCTTTACTATATTACAGCATAAAAACAGGAATGATGCAAAGATAAAAAGTGTATAGAAGCCAAGACAGGAAACTACTTTAATTTTAGAGGTTCATTTACTGCAGCATGGTTTTAGAAACTTGCTAGTAAAACCAGCAGATGGTGCTCAAAAATAGGTGAAATGTTCAATTCTAAAATGCAAGTTTTTCAGTGCTAAAGAAAAAAATGAATTGGTTTCAGCATACATCCACGTTCTATTCCATTTAAGGAATGGCACAATGGCATTCTAGGTTAAAAACGATACACTAGTAGCACCCCCCCCCCCCCCCCCCCCGCTCCATGCCTACCACAGATAAAAAGTATTGCAATTATGAATATAGACTATGCCTCTGTGTAAAATAAACTATACAAATTTAGCTTTTTCAAAAACACTATCAGGAGTTATTAAATTAATTCTTCAAAATCTGGCCAGAATTATTAGATGGTCAGAAATGCTATATAAGCTACTGATAACGTAATCATCTTCTTTCTGGATTCTTAACCCTTAGGGTCCTTTTACACTTAATGCATTAGTGTGCGTTGGTATGCGTTTTTTCCATAGCAGTGCATTGTGAAAAAACGTTCAGCTAAAACGCGTATAGTGGGAACTGAGCCATTGGAAAACATGGGCATTACTTTGAAAATAAGTTTTCTTTCAGTTATAACGGAGAGCAACTGATTAAGTGTAAAAGGGCCCTTATAGTAAGAAAAAAATGAACAAGGCTTAGTTCTATGTAGGCTTGGGACTCTACATACCCGTTTACCTCACATCATATAACTTCACGGACCCTTCCAAAATATGTCCAAAGTGTTCATGATCATTTTACAGTACGCCCGGTTGACATTAGCGCTATAAAAACGGTCCGTTCCCAGATCGGAAGGGAATGGATCGAAACAGATGCGAATGGATCCAATGTTAACCTATGGATCCATTCACATTCGCCCGTCCAAACGAATCCATCCCGCACGATCCGCTGAACGGACCTCAAGTTTCCGGCAAGTTTCCTCCTGCAGAAATTTTTCCGGATGGCTGAGCCCAGCAGAATGGAAACGCAAGAAATACTACATTGGGGGCAATGAGAAAATAGACCGTTTCTTCACACTAGCGAAGAAACAGACCGTTCTATGCAGCAAAATCCACTTTGGGGATGGGGGGGAATATGGGGAAACGGAGCGGAAGCAGCTGAAGGCAAACTGAGTGAAAACGGATCATATTGACTGGTAATCAGATACGATTTGACGGGTCTGCTTGCCATTTAACGCAAGTGTGAACCGGGTCTAAGACAAGCAAAGCATCATCAAATCTCCACCAGCTTCATAGCCTACCGAGTGTGTTCCAGATCTGCTGGGCCACCACGACTGTGAAGTTCCTGATACCCACAGACTGAGACCACCTAACTGTAACAGCTGAGGGTCAGAAAAACCAGCTAGGTTTAAAAGCCAGCAAAACTGGGCTGGTGAGAAACCTTCTATTTCCCAACATGGATTTGTGCTGAATGTGTTTTATTTTTTGAGAGGGGGGGGGGGGGGGGGGATACTGTATGAAGATAAATATGAAGTTGCCAAAAAAATGAATTTGACTCTTCTTCTCTATGTAGGAACAACTCCAATACTGATTTGGATACATCTGTATGCAGTCTGACTTGATTTTTGGTGTCCATACATTGGCAGATGGGGCAGCAGGTAGATGCCTCTCTGGCTGAATCTGATCAGAGAGGGATCTATTGCTGTGTGTGCACATATTTCCAATAGATTTCAACATGAAGGTTTATTTTCGCTTCAGGTTTGCTTCTAATGGGACCCTGAGCAGACGCTGTGGGTTTGCATATAAGCATAGCTACGGCTATTTGATAAAGAGCAGACACTCACCGGCCCCTTATGTAAGCGGTCATGTTCCCGGGCTGGCCGCTATAAATTACATTGTAACTGGTGACTCTGACAAAGTCGCGCTGTAACCCCGGAATAAGAAGCCTGCAGGTCCTCTCTGCGCATGCACAGGTTTCCTGGCTTCTTATTCCACACAGGCTGGTTTCACACTGTATATTGGCGTTAGTGATGCAGAGCCTCGCGCCTGCCACACCGCATCACCCCGCCCCGCCAAAAACAGGCCTTCAGGGAACACTGCAATAGTACAGTGTTACCTGTCAGGCAATCAGCCAAGCAGGAAGTGACAGGCGCTTGCAGTCACTTCCTGCTTTGGGTATGTGGAAGTGCATGGAAGCATATTGTAAAAATACGCCCCCGCGCATGCGCGCCGCCAACTTTTTAAAAGAGCCTGTGTCGCCATAGACTAACATGATTTCCGGGCCAATACAGATCGCCGCAGCTCACCGCAGGTGCTGTGCGGTAAACTAGGTATGCCCTAGCGTTAATACGGGCACTTCTGGCACAGAGTATCGTAACATGGGAAGTATGAACCTCCCCATAGACTTGCATTAGGCGGTAGTAGCAGTGCGCCAATTGGCCGCAGCGCACTGGGCCAGTGTGAAAGGGCTCTCAATGTGTAAACTGCAATATGACGGGCGGCAGAGGGAGGTGGAAGCCAGGAAGATTGCGCATGCACAGGCTTTCTTTTCCGGGGTCACCAAGCAACTTTATGTCAGAGTCGCCAGTTACAATGTAATTTATAGGAGCCAGCCCGGGAGCAGGATCAAATACATAAGGGTCGGTGAGTGTTTACTCTATAACAAATAGCCGTGGGTATGCTTGTATGCAAACCCCCAGCGCCTGCTAAGGGTCCCTTTAATACGGTGTTAAATTAAAAAAAAAAAATAAGTCATATTATCGGTTTCTGGCACCGCTAATACAGCGTCTCTCTTGTTAAATAAACCCTCCCTAAAAAGCTCTATTCTGTGTTGTGCAGGCCCTTAAACATGAAGGATTTGGATGTAATTAGTAAATCTCATCACATGTGGGAGAAAGTCAGAGAATGGAAAACGGACTAATCAAAAAACAATGTCGCCTTGGAGGGCACTTCAAATAATTACAGCAAACAAAAAGTTTCTGCGACTTCAAAACCCCCATTCCTTCCAGTCTGCAGAACACGCTTCTAACTCACATTATGAATACTTTTTACCATAATTTTCTAGGCAGTAACGTCCAACAGATTAATTTAAAACAAAGAAACTGAATATTTCCTTTGATAACAATTCAGAGTGTTATTTTGTTGAACCGTAATCTATATGATAGTGAAACTGGGAAAAAAATGAATTTATATTAATTAGGGTTCATTTGTTCAATTATTCTCTCGGCTTTCCAGAAAAATAACGGGATGACCATGTCTGCTGCCCTGTGGAAAAACTTGAGTATCAATTTACAAACCATTTTAAAGAGTACCACAAGCAAAGTGTAACGGAGATGGGTGGAAAAAAAAAAATGTATACATACCTGTGGCTTCCTCCAGCCCCCTCCGGCCTGATCACTCCCTCGCCACCGTCCTCTACTGCCTGCATCTCCCGCAACTGGCCCTGGTAAGTCGTCCAGTCGGGGACAGTTGGCGCAGGCGCAGTTCGGCTGTGCGTGCTCCCTCATTTCTCTCCCATGACCTGGAGCGTTCTGCGCCTGTGCGCCCCCAGAAGAGCCCGTGCGTGACTTTCCAGGGCCAATTGCAGAAGAACCAGGAGGCGGAGGACAGTGCGAGTGAGTGATCAGGCCGGAGGGGGCTGGAGGAAGCGCCAGATGTGTACACTTTTTTTTATTTTCCCCCATTTCACAGACCCTTTAAATCAAAATTAAAAAATATAAAAATCCTTAGTTTCTATAACTTATGTCTTCCTCTTATAAGTCTCCACAAGCCCCTGAGGTCCAACAAGCGCACTTGCTGTACACTGTCTAACAAGGTCGAGCATCGTCGCCTACTTCAAATTCCAGTATCCCCCTGCTGGGCGGTAAAGGACGCGCTTGGGTGATTTAAATGTCCAACAAGTTCCATTACCCATACAAAACAGTGGCGATTCCCATCAAATATAGGCAACACCTTTTCAGCTGCTCAAAACAGGTGAAAAAGTCTATTGCCTGCATCCTGCTGGCTTTTTTAGGCATCTGGAAGCCCCCTTTACTAAGAACAACAAAGACGCCTGTGTTTTAAGTGGGTAAAGGGAGTCTTTTCTGACGCCCTACTTATTTTCAGCGTATGAAAAAAAAGAAACTTCCTCAACGCCATCTGCTGGGACCACCTGTCTCACTCCACAGAGGATGATTCTCGTTGCTCCAACTAGTGGACAAGCCCTGGTGAAAGCTATAATGGTGCTTTTGGCAGGGCTTCAGAAGGATGAGAGGGGGACGACACTGGCAGCAGTCACAGTGGGTCTGGTGGGCAGTGCAGAAGGGGGAGCAATGGTGCCAGCAGAGACTGGCATGCTGTGGCGAACATCAGGAAAGCTCCAGGAATCCTGCTGGCTCTAGCAACAGATGTCAGGTGACAGCGCCGAGTACGCATGCATCTCCCAGGGGTGCTAAGCAGCAGTATCATGGTTTTGATAGAGAGCTCCACAGCACAAATACCTTGGTCCCCATAACCCGGGATACAAGAGCATCGCTCAGACAAAAGCTGTTATCCGCCTCTGACTGAATCCAATCCTAATGTCATTTTCTCCCTTATCCCTTTTCTCCTCTTAGAAACTGCACTGTCATATCTAGCTTGCTTTGCAAACACATAGATCATATTACAGCAGCTTCTGCAGAAGGGTGAGGTGTATTTCCCTTCTCAGCCTCATGTCACACTGAACTTCCCTCAGCCAATGAGTGCAGAGCAGGAATGTGGGAGGGGAAATAACACGCTTCTCTCACCCGAGCAATGTACCAGAATAGAGCCAGGCTGACTGAGATGACAATAATTAGCGCAGAAACATTTATGCTTATGTTGGAATACTTGCATTGCAGGGTTAGTTTAGACAGCATAATTAGCATAGAGTAGTGGGTAAATGGAATTTGATTTTGTGGCTGACAATCCCGCTTTAACCCCCCTGCCGTTCCAATTACATCGGCAAGGGGGCGGCGCAGCACTCTTTTTTTTTTTTTTTTATTCATGTAGCTAGCCTAGCGCTAGCTACATGATAGCCACTGACAAGCAGCATCCCCCTACCTACTTCGATCGCCGCCGGCGATCTTTGCAAGCAGGAAATCCCGTTCAGAATGGGATTTCCTGCTCGGCGGGATGACGTCACCAACGTCATGGACGTCAGAGGGAATCCTGATCCACCCCTCAGCACTGCCTGGCACTGATTGGCCAGGCTGCGCAAGGGGTCTGGAGGGGGGGGGGGGGGGCGGCGAGTAGCGCCGAATGATCGAGGTATGCACGCAGCTAGCAAAGTGCTAGCTACGTGCAATTAAAAAAAATTTGAGAAAAATCGGCCCAGCGGGGCATGAGAAATCCTCCTGCGCCAGTTACCCTGAGCGGAGCTTGGGATAACCGGCAAGGAGGTTAAGAGAGTGGCCACCCCCAATACATCACGGTTGGGGCGGGTTATAATTCTTCACCTGCTCCTTCATGACGCCCACCATTGTACGTTTCATTTCGACTTTCTTACTTTCCGATTTTAGTGACATATTGCGCGCTATTGGGCTGCTGTTGTCTCTGTTTTTTTCCCTTACGTTATGAGGTCACCTTATTCCCTCTTCGAGATCAGCAACTACCAGCACATAATAAAGAGGTAGAACAGTCTTCTACTTACAGCGGATGCACCTTTATGAGCTTACTGCCTAGAAATACCAGGTACACAAATCAAATTTTATATTGCTTGGAAGCGAGTCTATCTACCAATAACCTGGGTAGCCATGAACTAAACATGACATGACTACTGTCTGCAGTTGGTACCCTCTTCTCTGTAACGAAGGGAAATGCCAGCTTTGCAACTTCAGCTATAGGACTGCTCAGTGATTCTCAGTCCTTCAACAGTTTCTTGGTTCATTAAAAAAAAAGGAAATAAACTGAGCAAGAGACATTTTAAACACTTCTCTTATAAGCACTTACTGAAATCGCCAGTAAGGGAAACTGCTTCGGCTCCCGGGGCCCATTCTTTGCAGTAGATTCCCCCATCTGGCTGGGTGTGGATGCCAAATGATTGGTAACTTCTTGAGAACTTCTCCAGACCGCCCTCACATCCCTCGAGGTTGGTTAAATACTTTTGAAACAAGGAATACCTGCAAAGACAAGTCATGGAGGCCACATTAAACAAAGCAATCCCGTATTTCCCCATCCTTCATTTTTTTCCCCTCCAATTCAGACACATCAAGCTTAATACTAGTTGAAATACTAAATCGTTCAGTATATTTTTAAGCATAATTAGACCAGTGAATAGAGCTAACATAAACAGTTGAGAATAGGGATGATCAATGAGTTGGAAATATTTCCGCGTTCATGCAGTATTATGTAAAACTGTATGCAAATACATGCAGTTTGAAAATGGACCAGTTTAAACCTTGGTGGGGCATGACTGGTCCATTTTGAAGCTGCATAAATTTGCATTCAAATGTACATAATCCTGCATGAACTTGGAAATATTTGCATCTCATTGATCATCCCTAGCTGATAAATATTAAGGAAGCCTCCGTAGAAGCGCTGTATAGCGCAAAACAGCCATCAGGCATCCAGTGCCCAGCACCCACCACCACCCACGCCTCTTCTCACAGGGTATGTGCTCCACCAATTGCAACTTTATTTGATGTTGTATATTTGCACATCTGCACTTTATGAAGTTGTAGCAATAAATTGAACATCTGCAGCGGTGCCAGCTTTTCCATTTCCTTTATTCGTCTGTTATCTAAACTTCAAGCTTAAGCACGCTAAAGAGGTTTCTAAGAAGGGGTGTATTTGAAGTCCTCCATCTAATGCAAGTCTCTGGTGTTGAGTTGTATATGTTTGCCGCTGTAGTGCCAACCTTCTACTTCCTTTTGCTTGTAAATAATAAGGAGGGAGAAAGTTGTAAGTCAGTAGTTAAGTCTTAGGTTTCGTTTACATTGGGTGCATTGAAAAACGTGTAAAAGCGCAGGATAAAAAAAACGCATTCGCTTTAGTGCGCATTTCAGTGTGTTGCGGTGCACTTTTTTAAGCATGTTTTGCTTACTGTAGCAGTTGTCAATAAAGCTTTGTTTTCGTATGTAAATGTATTTTTTTTTTCAAATAGGTGCAAAAAAGCATGCGCTTCGAAGCGCTAAAAAAGCGCACCCATTCACTTGCACTGATGTGCACTTTACAGCTCAACGCCCAGAAATGCATGCAACACTTTTTTTGTAACGCAGCTCAGCGCAGTGCATAGATGGGAACCATGCACATTTAATTACAAGGGAAAATCAATACCTTGCACAACATGCAGGGCAATGTGCAGTGAAAAGCGCAGAGAAATGGCCCTGATGGGAACGAGGCTTAACTATCAGTTCAGCCAACTCAAGCTGGGTTTGGCTGAAATCTAGTTGGGAAAAGAAGTCTTGTATTAAACATTTTGTTACACCTATATAAGGAGGAAAAGGAAACAAAAGTAGGAGGAAAAAAACAGGAGCCAAGTTTATGTTCTTAGGCCCTGTTCACACTGCACGCGTTGCCGTCCGGATTTCAGCCACGCGTGCAGGAGGCCGACACACAGGACATCAGAAAGTGCATAGACTGCACTGTCTGATGTTCACACTGCATGCCTTCCGGACCAGTGCGGTCTGGGTACGCACGCATTTTTTTTTAACAAAACACGCGGCTAACCCATTCACTTTCCGTGAGTAGGATCAGCCACGCAATGCATACAAACGCAGATGGTGTGAGTTCGTACGCGTTGGGTTCCGAACGCACGGCCGTCCACATTTGCTGCTGTGAATGGGGCCTTAAAGAGACTCTGTAACAAAATGTTTAGCCTTTTTTCTACTATCCTACAAGTTCCTATATCTATTCTAAAGTGCGCTGGCTTACTGCAGCCTTTTTTAGTTGCTCCATTGCTGTAATAAATCAAATTTACTCTCCTTTGTCAGGCTTGTCGGCCCAAAGAGGAAGTGGCTGTAATGGTTTACAGACTGGAGGAGGTTACTCTGATAGCCCTGCTCTGAGTCTCTGAGTCTTTCACACACTGAAAACTGAGAAAAGCAGAGCTCACACATTCCCTGCTCTCAGTAACTCAGTATCATCTACTGATAAAAGCTGATAATTGTGAGAAGCATAGCTCATAGACTATTGCAGAATGCAGACACGGACCTGCTATCAGTAATCACTACTAAAGATTGCAGCATTCTTTACAAGGTAAAACTTCTTCTCAAATATGAAATAAACGCTAAAGGTTGGATGTATTGTTTAATAATATAACCTTTCATGGAAACTGTAATGCAGTTTACAGGAACATGCAATATTATGATGAACTTCCTGTTTGGCAGCCATATTTTTTGTTTACAAAAACAGTTTATAAAACTGCTTTTTTTGGGCCAGAATCCTGGTGGGGAGCAGCAAAAATGTGACACAGGGGGACAGGAGATGAAAATCTACAGGCTGGTATGTTTATTTATATGGAGGTTTTTAGGTTACAGATTCTCTTTAAAGTCCATCAGTTAAAAATGTACATCAGTGCTTTGTGGAATATTTTGAACGAAAAATTCAGTTCATGGAACTTTGAGCTAAAGAACTAAGACATTTTCCATGAAAATCCCAAATGCATGGGGCAGTCTGGATTTGGACAGAGTATAAACAATGTTGTTTTAAATTTGCTTTTAATGAGTTTTCAACTACGTACAACAGTTTATACAATACTGTAACGTAGAACATAAATATGTAATAACAAAACTAGTAGTGAACATTTTGTACATAAAAACTAGTGACCCGGAAGGAGGAAATAGTAGCGTCACGTGGACAGCGAGTGGAACGCATCGGCTATAGGAGGCATAGGTAAGTTACCCTCCCAAAAAAAGCCGTCTTACCACAGGTCCTTTGTAGCCTCTTACACACTCCTTGGAGTTCTGGTTTACCATGAGCTTGCTGGGAAATCTGTAACTCTGCGTGCTTTTAAAGTCCTACCCCACAGGGCCACATTAATCCATGCCATGAGGATGAGGATCAACCAATCCAAAACAATCTGTATGCATGTTGGATTATGGTGCGCTCATCGCTCCCCCCAGCATAATAATGTTACCTTCCTGTAAATACATATTTTCTTTTTTCTATTTTGGCCCCAACTCTGGAAGCTGACACATCCAGAGCAAGGTCCTCCAGCAACCCGAGACACTAAAGTGCGCCCCTCCATCCCTCCCACCCCAGCCGCCACAAACTGATTGATATTAGACTAAAATGCGCCCAAGGGCCCCCAACACCTTAACCCCTTGTTATCTTGGCTTTCTTACTTCTCCCTGCTTCAAAAACAATAGGGGAATGACAGATGAGTAAGTTGTTCTCCTACACTGCGCCCTGAGGCTGGAGCCTCCCTCGCCTCTGCCTCGGCCTGGTCCTGGACACATCATTGCATTCCAGAGGCTCTAGAGGTAGGTTTAGCTTCCAGGAACAACAAAGGGTGATTTGCATATTCAGCAATGATGAATCATGGGAGGCATCATATGCTCACTCCAATCTGAACAATCGCTAATACTTTAGGTTTTAAGAAAGCAAACTTTTGTTTGGTATTCTTGGTAAAGTCGCACAACTCCCTCTTATGCAGAAAGGGACCTTCGTTAAGCAGAAACCTATTCAGCAAAGAATACCAAGTATGTAATCCGTCCTTTTTAGGCAACTTGGCCAAGAATCAAACAGGACATTCATGTGGGCAAAAATCAATCTGTGCAAAATTACTTCTTTTCATGGTTTCTAATTTAGTTTTGCAATTTTAGCAGAAGCACTTTTGCAATCAGCACAATCGATTTACAAGCAGGACGAGTTACAAAGAGGCAACATGCCTGCAGCTTTCAAATGCAGCAATCTGTATTACCAAGAGAGGGTGTGTGTCCTACAGGCGAGTATTGCTCAGACTGGCCATACAGGAGAGTTATATGAAAGGGCTTATGCTCAAATACATCTTGGGACCCATTTGCATTATTTCCACCACTTTTATAAACGCTATATTTTTTTGTTCCTTGCAGATGAACAATTGATGATCGCCATATATTAAAAAAAACTACTTCCAGTAATAAAGCAAACCTAAAGCAAAAAAACAAAGCCAAAAGAAAACAAACAAAAACCTCAAAAACTAATGATATGAATTGTATGTGTAGTACAGATAATGAATAGAACATTAGTAGCAAAGAAAAAAAAAAAGTCTTATTTTCATCTACTGTATATAGCTTTTTTTATCATAACATTGCATCATTCTGTCATATTTGCAGTTTACAAACCACTCTGGGCCATATGCAATTCACTTTTTCACCTGAGTTTTCTCCTAGGAGATAATAGTTTTTCTTTGATTTAAAATAACTTTCCAGCACTTTTCAACTAAAAAAAAAAGTACCAAAAAGTAGGTGAAAAAGCACTATCAAAATTATTTTGAGTATTTTCTTGCTTTCTGGTGGCTTAAAAGGCATTTTATTGACAAGTTTAAAATTATCACCTATGAGAAAACTCAGGTGAAAACGTGAATTGCATATGGGCCACTGTCTTTTAAGCTATAAAACAGAGCAGAGCTAATGACCCTTTGAACTTCCCTGCAGTACCACCTTATCACAAGCTGTCTCTCACGGTTTCTTGGCTGTTTAAGAAAAGACAACTGTATTGGACCCAAGTTGGGTCGAAAAGCTCTGAGAAGCTCTTTTGCATCGAGAACAACTGAAGTTAGTACCCAGAAGAAGAAGTTCTCCATAGCTGCCAGCACCTGTGCAGGCTCCCTTCACCCCCACTGCATACCACCTTGTCTGTACCCACAGGACCACAATAAAGGTACGGTTTTGTCTGATCCAGTGCAGCTTTTTTACTATTGAATGGTTGTATGTCTCAGCGAGCACGTTTTAGTAGTACCAGTGTTGCGGGGCCACACCACCAGCTGCATCTAGTCCCAATGTCTGTTCCTCTACTGACTTCTACGCTGCTATGGATAGCCAGATAAGCAACGGAGAATCAGAATCACTACTCAAATGCTTTCCTAAGCAACCAATCACCCGGTTACAGATGACAGATAAAGGGCAGGCAGACAGCATCAAATAGTGTTTTCATATCTCATCTTTATGAACTCTCTCACTGTTCAAAGCATGTTCTCACTGTTCTCCTTGCTACTCACCCAGTATAACTCTTTGGTGCGCACAGGACTCATACGTCTCGATTATCCATCAAACGAATAAGCAATTGGCTTTACTGGCGGGTTAACTATAGTGTGGTTCATTGAAAGTTAGTTGACTTGTGGCCCACACACTTAAAGCGAGAACATGCGCAATTTTCCTCTACTAAATCAATTGAAATAATGTTGTGCAGTCATGCTCTAAACCCAAAAATCAATTGTGTTGATCAAAATCATGTGACCAGTGATCAATCGACAAACATTTTTCATCTTGCCCCATCGAGTAAATTGGTTGATTTCTCCAGATAGACATTTTCCACTACTCGAGCACAATGGAACCGGATCTTCCCCAAACATGATCGAATCGAATGGTCAATCGAAAAGGAAAATCGAGTAATGTATGGGCATATTTTGTTATGTATAATTAGCGGTTTTTTCATACAAATTTGTAAGGCATAGCACATAGGCCTCTTGAACTCTTCCTTCTAAACATACTGTATTTTTCAGAATATAAGATGCACTTTCTTCCCCAAAACCAGGGGTGCAAAAAGTGGGTGTGTCTTATATTTCAAAGACAGAGTAAAATGTTGTGTAAAGTGCAGGGAAGCTCTCACCTGATCCTGCTGCCACACTCCTCTCCCCCTGGCTTTGACCTCCTGCAGCTGTGGATATAGCCGCCTGCCGCTATACAGCCCTGGGTCCTCCATTCCGCGTGGCCTCCGTACTTCTGTATTGGTCCTGTACTGTAACAGTAGCGGCGTATGTGCACCACATGTCATGCTTGACCCCAGGGCACGTGCGCTGCCTGTGTTACAGTACAGGACCAATACAGAAGTACGGAGGCCACGTGGAACAGAGGACCCGGAGACGTATAGCGGCAGACGGCCTCCGTGTATAGCAATGTCACAGCTGCATGAGGAGACAAATGGAGACCATCAGCAGGACCAGAGCGAGGGGGAGAGAAGCGCGGCAGCAGGATCAGGTGAGATCAGAGTGCATTATAGTGTAGTGTTAGCGCATTACAGTATAGTGTAGTGAAGCTTACCTAGTGGGGCAGCAGGGGTAGTGTAAAATAGTGTGTACTCTAGTGCTATGTAGCTTAGCTGGTGGGGCAGCAGGGGTTAGTGTAGTGTAGTTTAGCAGGTGGGGCTGAAGAGGTTAGTGTAGTGTAATTGGTGTTAGTGTAGTGTAGCTGAGAGACAGCTTAGGGAGAAAAGGTCCATAAGATGCCCTTGCCCTATAGACACACCAGGTTTAGCATTTTTTTTTCCTGATTTTTTGCCTTTTCAACCTAGGCGTGTTTTATAATCCGGAGTGTCTTATAGTCCGAAAAACATGGTACATTTAGTTAAATTAAAGGAATTCTTACAACTAGAATTTAAAAAAAGGGATCTACGTATCTGGGACTTCCTCCAGCCCCTGGCAGCCAATTTGTCCCTCACCGCAGCTCCAGGGTCCCCTCCGTTGCAGATGCCATCCGCACCAGGTAGGCATCTTCTGTGCCTGTGTAGAACACTCCCAGCCACAGGAGGGCGACCGCGTGCTTGCGCAGAATAGGACGACCTGGCTAGGTTGGCATCTGCAACGGAGGAGACCCCAAGTAAGTAGATTTTTTTTTCCCTCGGATGTTTCCTTTAAATGACCTCTTGTTGGATTGAGCTCAGGTTTTGTTTTTGTTTACTGATGGGTTCTATGAGCTCCTCTCAGGCAGGTAATAAGTCTGACTGAGCAAAATGCCAGTTTCCCACAGCTTGGTAAATAGGTTCTGGTGACAGTAAGAATTTACAGTGCTGCTTGGCAGAACTTGTGTCAGCCTGTGCATCCCCCTTAAGGGAATTATGGATAACCTTCAGGTAAGTCTAGTCTCACGCTTATCTTTTAGATATATGTCTCAGTGTGGATACTCTCATTGCTGGAAATAGAGAAGCCTTGAGGTAGGTCCTGTGGGTTACTATATATCAGTAATTGAGTGCATCTAATATCTCTGTCTTTGATGGTATTTAGACAGGAAGTCTAGCTGGTTTACAGTGAACTTGGGTTGAAGAAGCCATTTCTGTTTTG